>NC_047139.1:307500-338708 GCF_009829125.3 Periophthalmus magnuspinnatus | reverse complement strand
ACACTTTTATAAACTTTTATACACTTTTATAAACTTTATACACTTTTATACACTTTTATACACTTTATACACTTTATACACTTTTATACACTTTTATACACTTTATACACTTTTATACACTTTATACACTTTTATACACTTTTATACACTTTATACACTTTTATAAACTTTATACACTTTTATAAACTTTATACACTTTTATACACTTTTATACACTTTATACACTTTTATACACTTTATACACTTTATACACTTTTATACACTTTATACACTTTTATACACTTTTATACACTTTATACACTTTTATACACTTTATACACTTTTATACACTTTTATACACTTTATACACTTTTATACACTTTTATAAACTTTATACACTTTTATAAACTTTATACACTTTTATACACTTTATACACTTTTATACACTTTATACACTTTTATAAACTTTATACACTTTTATAAACTTTATACACTTTTATACACTTTTATACACTTTTATACACTTTTATACACTTTATACACTTTTATAAACTTTATACACTTTTATACACTTTATACACTTTTATACACTTTATACACTTTTATACACTTTTATACACTTTATACACTTTTATACACTTTTATACACTTTATACACTTTATACACTTTTATACACTTTATACATTTTTATAAACTTTATACACTTTTATAAACTTTATACAGTTTTATACACTTTATACACTTTATACACTTTTATACACTTTTTACACTTTTATGCACTTTATACACTTTTATACACTTTATACACTTTTATACACTTTATACATTTTTATACACTTTATACACTTTTATACAAAAATAAATAAAACTATGGTAAGAAACAATTTATCTCGTCTTTATGCGCCGCCTCAGCTCGTTTTCCAGGCGTGTGCTCTTTTCCTCGTGCGCGCTGTCGCTCTTAAAGTGACAGTAACATATTTATGTAAAACTTAAATTATACAGTTCTAAGATATTTTAACAGTAACATAAATGTAGCTTATGTTTATAAATAAAATCTTAAATCTTTAAATGTAAAATGATTCGTATAAAATATAAAAATATCAACACTGTAAATTTGCATTATTATATATGAATTAAACTTGGCTCAATAATGCACATCACATCAGGTTTGTGAAGTCGTAGTGTACAGTTTATATCATGTTTTTGTATATTTATATATTTATGGAGAGTTCTGTGGAGCATGGGTGATGTAGGCTTATGGGAGGAGCATGGGTGATGTAGGCTTGTGGGAGGAGCATGGGTGATGTAGGCTTATGGGAGGAGCATGGGTGATGTAGGCTTGTGGGAGGAGCATGGGTGATGTAGGCTTGTAGGTGGTTGTGGGTTAGACTCCTCATATCTCATTCATGCTAGCTGTGTTAGCTGCATGAGCTGCGTTGGCTGTGTTTGTTGCATTAGCTGCACTAGCTGCGTTAGCCTTTAGCCTCTGTGTAATTGAGCTGAAGCTAACAGCTCCAGGCTCCAGGACGAGGCCCAGGACAAGGCCCAGGACGAGGCCCAGGACGAGGCCCAGGACGAGGCCCGGGGCGGAGCAGACGTGTCCCCAGCTGTGAGGCCCTGGAGCCGGGCATCTGTGCGACACATTTACATGTTTTTATGTAAATCACGCGTCATGATCCCACAGTTTCATGATGGATTAAAGAAGAAGAAACCTCCAAAAGTCAAATGTTGAAGAGGAGGTGTTCAAAATGTTTTGGAGCTTTCTCTCATGTTCTGACTCTGTGAGGAAATGTCCCGCAGTGGAGCTTTAATCCTGACAGAAGAAGAAGAAGACTTTTCTCACACATCTTCTCTGCTCCTCTCTGCTCCTCTCTGTTCCTCTGCTCCTCTCTGTTCCTCTGCTCCTCTCTGCTCGTCCACCTCTCTCTGCTTCTCTCTGCTCCTCTGCTCCTCTCTGCTCCTCTCTGCTTCTCTGCTCCTCTGCTCCTCTCTGCTCCTCTGCTCCTCTCTGCTCGTCTCCTCCTCTCTGTTCCTCTTCTCCTCTCTGCTCCTCTCTGCTTCTCTCTGCTCCTCTCTGTTCCTCTGCTCCTCTCTGCTCGTCTGCTCCTCTCTGCTTCTCTCTGCTCCTCTCTGTATCCTCTTCTCCTCTCTGCTCCTCCCTGCTCCTCTCTGCTCCTCTTCTCCTCTCTGTTCCTCTGCTCCTCTCTGTTCCTCTTCTCCTCTCTGCTCCTCTCTGCTCCTCTCTGTTCCTCTGCTCCTCTCTGTTCATCTTCTCCTCTTTGCTCCTCTGCTCCTCTCTGTTCCTCTGCTCCTCTCTGTTCCTCTGCTCCTCTCTGTTCCTCTTCTCCTCTCTGCTCCTCTCTGCTCCTCTCTGTTCCTCTGCTCCTCTCTGTTCATCTTCTCCTCTTTGCTCCTCTGCTCCTCTCTGTTCCTCTGCTCCTCTCTGTTCCTCTTCTCCTCTCTGCTCCTCTCTGCTCCTCTCTGTTCCTCTGCTCCTCTCTGTTCATCTTCTCCTCTTTGCTCCTCTTCTCCTCTCTGCTCCTCTCTGTTCCTCTTCTCCTCTCTGCTCCTCTGCTCCTCTCTGTTCCTCTGCTCCTCTCTGTTCTTCTTCTCCTCTCTGCTCCTCTCTGCTCCTCTCTGTTCCTCTGCTCCTCTCTGTTCATCTTCTCCTCTTTGCTCCTCTGCTCCTCTCTGCTCCTCTCTGCTCCTCTGCTCCTCTCTGTTCCTCTTCTCCTCTCTGCTCCTCTCTGCTCCTCTGCTCCTCTCTGTTCCTCTTCTCCTCTCTGCTCCTCTGCTCCTCTCTGCTCCTCTCTGTTCCTCTGCTCCTCTCTGTTCCTCTTCTCCTCTCTGCTCCTCTGCTCCTCTCTGCTCCTCTCTGTTCCTCTGCTCCTCTCTGCTCCTCTGCTCCTCTCTAGTGAAGGTGTGTGGAGTTTAAAAACACAGTGGAGCACTTTCTGTATTACCACATGATGACATCACAAGGTGGGACAGAGTGTTTTCTGTGACAAACAGCTCCAGGTCAGTTTTTCATGTGGGTGAATCTGGACTGTGGAGTTAAACCCGAGCGACTCTCGGCTCCTCAGTCGAATCTTTTATTCATAAAAGGCTGAATATTTTGAGGCGTGTTCCTGAAGTTTGAGCTCGAAGAGAACAGGTTAAAAATTAAGTGAATTTATGATGATCCAAACAGGCCAAGAACACGGAAAGAACAAGTACGGAACATGTACAGAACATGCACGGAACATGTAAAGAACATGCACAGAACATGTACAGAACATGTACAGAACATGCACAGAACACGTAAACATGCACAGAACATGTACAGAACATGCACAGAACATGCACAGAACATGTAAAGAACATGCACAGAACATGTACAGAACATGCACAGAACATGCACAGAACATGTAAAGAACATGCACAGAACATGTACAGAACATGTACAGAACATGCACAGAACATGTACAGAACATGCACAGAACATGTACAGAACACGTAAAGAACATGCACAGAACATGTACAGAACATGCACGGAACACGTAAAGAACATGCACAGAACATGTACAGAACACGTAAAGAACATGCACAGAACATGTACAGAACATGCACAGAACACGTAAAGAACATGCACAGAACATGTACAGAACATGTACAGAACATGCACAGAACACGTAAAGAACATGCACAGAACATGTACAGAACATGTACAAAACACGTAAAGAACACGTAAAGAACATTAACAGAACATTAACAGAACATGTACAGAACATGCACAGAACACGTAAAGAACATGCACAGAACATGTAAAGAACATGTACAGAACATGCACAGAACACGTAAACATGCACAGAACATGTACAGAACATGCACAGAACATGCACAGAACATGTAAAGAACATGCACAGAACATGTACAGAACATGTACAGAACATGCACAGAACACGTAAAGAACATGCACAGAACATGTACAGAACATGTGCAGAACACGTAAAGAACACGTAAAGAACATTAACAGAACACGTAAAGAACATGTACAGAACATGTACAGAACATGTACAGAACATGCACAGAACATGTACAGAACATGTACAGAACACGTAAAGAACATGTAGAGAACATGTACAGAACATGTGAGCCACACCAAAAGAGCCAGAGGAGCAGAGGAGGTGAAAGTTTGTGTTTAGATTCATGTTCCAGGTCCAGTTGGCAGAAAGTTTGACCTTTGTTTTTGTTGCAATGACAGAAAGAACTAAACCAGGACTAAACCAGGACTAAACCAGGACTAAACCAGGACTAAACCAGGACTGAACCAGGACTAAACCAGGACTGAACCAGGTCTAAACCAGGTCTAAACCAGGACTAAACCAGGTCTAAACCAGGACTAAACCAGGACTAAACCAGGTCTAAACCAGGTCTAAACCAGGACTGAACCAGGACTGAACCAGGACTGAACCAGGACTAAACCAGGACTAAACCAGGTCTAAACCAGGTCTAAACCAGGTCTAAACCAGGACTAAACCAGGACCAAACCAGGACCAAACCAGGACTAAACCAGGACTAAACCAGGACTAAACAAGGTCTAAACCAGGACTAAACCAGGACTCAACCAGGTCTAAACCAGGACTAAACTAGGTCTAAACCAGAATTAAACCAGGACTAAACCAGGACTAAACCGCATGTGTGCGTTTGTGTATATGTGTTTTTGTGCTGTGTTTGTGTATGTGTGTGTATATGTGTGTATCTATTAAATTAAATTCAATTCATTTATTTTTGTAACCCCCAAAATCACAACAACAGTTGTCTGAAGGGCGTTCATGTTTTGGTTGATGGGGGAAACCGGAGTACCCGGAGGAAACCCATCCAGACACGAGGAGAAACATGAAAAACTCCACACAGAAAGGCCTGGGCGACCCGGGGATCAACCAAACACACAAAAACACAACAACACACAAAAACACAACACACAAAAACAAACAACACACAAAAACAAACAACATACAAAAACAAACAACACACAAAAACACAACAACACACAAAAACAAACAACACACAAAAACACAACAACACACAAAAACACACAACACACAAAAACACAACAACACACAAAAACAAACAACACACAAAAACACAACAACACACAAAAACACACAACACACAAAAACACAACAACACACAAAAACACACAACACACAAAAACACAACAACACACGAAAACACAACAACACACAAAAACACAACAACACACAAAAACACAACACACAAAAACAAACAACACACAAAAACAAACAACATACAAAAACAAACAACACACAAAAACACAACAACACACAAAAACACAACACACAAAAACAAACAACACACAAAAACAAACAACATACAAAAACAAACAACACACAAAAACACAACAACACACAAAAACACACAACACACAAAAACACAACAACACACAAAAACAAACAACACACAAAAACACAACAACACACAAAAACACACAACACACAAAAACACAACAACACACAAAAACACAACAACACACGAAAACACAACAACACACGAAAACACAACAACACACAAAAACACAACAACACACAAAAACACAACACACAAAAACAAACAACACACAAAAACAAACAACATACAAAAACAAACAACACACAAAAACACAACAACACACAAAAACACAACACACAAAAACAAACAACACACAAAAACAAACAACATACAAAAACAAACAACACACAAAAACACACAACACACAAAAACACAACAACACACAAAAACAAACAACACACAAAAACACACAACACACAAAAACACAACAACACACAAAAACAAACAACACACAAAAACACAACAACACACAAAAACACACAACACACAAAAACACAACAACACACAAAAACACAACAACACACGAAAACACAACAACACACGAAAACACAACAACACACAAAAACACAACAACACACAAAAACACAACACACAAAAACAAACAACACACAAAAACAAAACAACACACAAAAACAAACAACACACAAAAACAAAACAACACACAAAAACAAACAACACACAAAAACAAAACAACACACAAAAACACACAACACACAAAAACACAACAACACACAAAAACACACAACACACAAAAACACAACAACACACAAAAACACACAACACACAAAAACACAACAACACACAAAAACACACAACACACAAAAACACAACAACACACAAAAACACAACAACACACAAAAACAAACAACACACAAAAACAAAACAACACACAAAAACAAAACAACACACAAAAACACAACAACACACAAAAACAAACAACACACAAAAACACAACAACACACAAAAACAAACAACACACAAAAACACAACAACACACAAAAACAAAACAACACACAAAAACACAACAACACACAAAAACAAACAACACACAAAAACAAAACAACACACAAAAACACACAACACACAAAAACACAACAACACACAAAAACACACAACACACAAAAACACAACAACACACAAAAACACAACAACACACAAAAACAAACAACACACAAAAACAAAACAACACACAAAAACACAACAACACACAAAAACAAACAACACACAAAAACACAACAACACACAAAAACAAAACAACACACAAAAACAAAACAACACACAAAAACACAACAACATACAAAAACAAACAACACACAAAAACAAACAACACACAAAAACAAACAACACACAAAAACACAACAACACACAAAAACACAACAACACACAAAAACAAAACAACACACAAAAACAAAAAACACACAAAAACAACACAACAGGAAAAATCGGCCAGACGAGGAGGAGGAGGAGAGCCGGGCGAGGAGGAGGAGAGGGTCCATCTGTCATCGGGGCATCTGAAAGAGATACACTCCACAGGGGGAGTGGGACAGGGGACAACATGTGAATAGCATTGCTGATGAGAAAATAGGACAAAGTAGAGGATAGTGCTCAGGTTGCCATACTTCCCCCAGCTAGTTACTCCTACTGCAGCCTGTCTTATCCCGGGTTTGTCCCTAACTCCCTCACTATGTAACCTGGTCTATACCGAAGAGGAAGGTTTTAAGCCTGGTCTTAAATACAGAGACTGTGTGTATATGTGTGTATATGTGTGTGTATAAGTGTGTATATGTGTGTGTATGTGTGTGTGTAGGTGTGTGTATATGTGTGTGTATAAGTGTGTGCTGACGGTGCTGTGTGTCACTTTGTGTTAGTCCAGACCAGGTCGTCCACATCAACCTGAATCACCACAGCAACTGTCACCATGGCAACGAGGTGTAGTACAGTGTCTGCTGCTTCGACTTTACTATTATGATTATGAAGTCAATAAAGTCATACAGTGGAAAGTGTTTGTCACCTGACTGTTCCCATGGAGATGTCAGGGTCTTTACATTAAATCAGACGTATTGAGCTTGAGTCTTTATAGTTCTCATCTCTGTTATAATTTACACATTTAAATCACAATATTCATCTAAAACCACAAAATAAAAGAAACAAGAAAACTGTGGTGTCCAGTGGAGCTGACGTCGCCGTAAACGTCATCACGACAAAGCGCCGCTGTAGCGCCCCCTGTGGACAGATGCACGTCACACTAGAGCAGCACGTTTTGTTTTTTTTTCATTTGTACCAAAATGACGACGCGACGCTGCAGAATCTACGAGTATCAACGATTAAGAAAATAAAACTGGAGAAGGAAGAGCGGACGTCACAGGGGGCGTGTCACAGGGGCGTGTCACAGGGGGCGTGTCTGGGGGCGTGTCACAGGGGGCGTGTCACAGTGGGCGTGTCTGGGGGAGTGTCACAGAGGGCGTGTCTCACAGAAGAAACATCTGAACAGTTTCCTCCTCCTCTTCTCCTCCTCCTCCCCCTCCTCCTCTTCTCCTCCTCTTGTCTTCTCCCCCTCTTCTCCTCCTCCTCTTCTCCTCCTCCCCCTCTTCTCCTCCTCCTCTCCTCCTCCTCCTCTCCTCCTCTTCTCTTTCTCCTCCTCCTCTTGTCTTCTCCTCTCCCCCTCTTCTCCTCCTCCTTCTCTCCTCTTCTCCTCCTCCTCTCTTCCGCTCCTCCTCCTCTTGTCTTCTCCCCCTCTTCTCCTCCTCCTCTCCTCCTCCTCTTGTCTTCTCCCCCTCTCCTCCTCCGCCCCCTCTTCTCCTCCTCCCCCTCTTCTCCTCCTCCTCTCCTCCTCTTCTCCTCCTTCTCTCCTCCTCCTCTCCTCCTCTTCTCCTCCTCCTCCCCCTCTTCTCCTCCTCCTCTCCTCCTCTTCGGAGGAGCCGCGGGAGGAGACTCCACTTTGTCCTTCACAAACACAAACGCTCTGCACCTCCTCACCTGCAGGAGGCAGCGCTTTCAGAGGAAGGACAGGGGCGGGGACAAGGGACAGGGGGCGGGGACAGGGGGCGGGGACATGGGGTAGGGGGGTGGAGACAGGGGGCGAGGCTAGCCAGGACTAAACCAGGACTAAACCGGGGACTAAACCGGGACTAAACCAGGGACTAAACCGGGACTAAACCGGGACTAAACCGGGACTAAACCAGGACTAAACCAGGGACTAAACCGGGACTAAACCGGGGCTAAACCGGGTCTAAACCAGGACTAAACCAGGACTGTCTTTGACACTAATGAGGAGGTCTCGTGTGAAGCAGACTGTTTCCTCTGACAGCTGCTCACCCGAGATGACAGCGTGATTCTCACTAACGACCTGGTGCTTGGCTCAAAGGCACAGCGTCAGAGCAGCACATGACCCAGAAACCTCAGAATCAAACAGCACAAGACTCCATTTCCCAGAGTGCCGCGGGGCGGACTTACACAGGGCTGTCATGAGCTTTAAAGAGAGTGAGATCTGTGCTCTCAAGAATCGGACAGAACCACGAAGGACCGCCGTCACTTTAAGACCTGGTTTAGTCCTGGTTTAGACCTGGTTTAGTCCTGGTTTAGACCTGGTTTAGACCTGGTTTAGTCCTGGTTTAGTCCTGGTTTAGTCCTGGTTTAGACCTGGTTTAGACCTGGTTTAGTCCTGGTTTAGTCCTGGTTTAGACCTGGTTTAGACCTGGTTTAGACCTGGTTTAGTCCCGGTTTAGTCCCGGTTTAGTCCCGGTTTAGACCCGGTTTAGTCCCGGTTTAGACCTGGTTTAGTCCTGGTTTAGACCTGGTTTAAACCTGGTTTAGACCTGGTTTAGTCCTGGTTTAGACCTGGTTTAGTCCTGGTTTAGTCCTGGTTTAGTCCTGGTTTAGACCTGGTTTAGTCCTGGGTTTAGTCCCGGTTTAGTCCCGGTTTAGTCCCGGTTTAGTCCCGGTTTAGACCCGGTTTAGACCCGGTTTAGTCCCGGTTTAGTCCCGGTTTAGACCCGGTTTAGACCCGGTTTAGACCCGGTTTAGACCCGGTTTAGTCCTGGTTTAGACCCGGTTTAAACCCGGTTTAGACCCGGTTTAGACCCGGTTTAGACCCGGTTTAGACCCGGTTTAGACCCGGTTTAGACCCGGTTTAGACCTGGTTTAGACCTGGTTTAGTCCTGGTTTAGACCTGGTTTAGTCCTGGTTTAGTCTGGTCTCAGGGGGCGCTCTGGGACAGTTGTTCCTGCAGGTGGAGGGTCCGGTCTCAGGGGGGTCTTGGTCAGGATGTCCTTCTTTTTGTCTCTTTGGTGTCAAACTTTCCCCCAGAAAAGTTCCACAGTGAACTTTTAAAAACATGAGCGACAGTGACTTTCCCCACAGCGACGCTCCAGCTCCTCTTTCAGAAATCTGTGCTCCGCGGTCGTCCTGATCTCCGTCCTCTGCGTTTGTGGGACACGCGTTCGGACACGTCCCCTCAGGACCGTTAGCTTAAGCGCTGTTAGCTTAGCGCGCTCATTAAAGAAACATGTCTCCGGTCGACACAGCGTCAATAAAACATGAAGCTTTGTGCACACGCAGCGTTTGTTTGTGTCTGATCATGTGTGAGTAACACCACCTGCCACTACACCACCTGCCACTACTGCACCTGCCACTACACCACCTGCCACTACACCACCTGCCACTACTGCACCTGCCACTACACCACCTGCCACTACACCACCTGCCACTACTGCACCTGCCACTACTGCACCTGCCACTACACCACCTGTCACTACACCACCTGCCACTACTGCACCTGCCACTACACCACCTGCCACTACACCACCTGCCACTACACCACCTGCCACTACACCACCTGCCACTACTGCACCTGCCACTACTGCACCTGCCACTACACCACCTGTCACTACACCACCTGCCACTACTGCACCTGCCACTACACCACCTGCCACTACACCACCTGCCACTACTGCACCTGCCACTACTGCACCTGCCACTACTGCACCTGCCACTACACCACCTGTCAGAACGCATACAGTTCTGGCACAGTTGGACACAGTCGGGCACAGTTGGATACAGTTGGACACAGTTGGGCACAGTTGGGCACAGTTGGGCACAGTTGGGCACAGTTGGACACAGTTGGGCACAGTTGGGCACAGTTGGGCACAGTTGGGCACAGTTGGGCACAGTTCTGGCAGATTCTCTGACAGATGTTTTCAGCCCTGGATCACAGCACAGTCCTTGAGTCTGTGCCAGGTCAGATAACCACGGCGCTTTGGATAATTAGTGAAGATGCTACGCTAACGAGAGCCAAACAAGCGGAAACACGGCGGCCTCTCTTTCTGCTAGCATACGCGGCGTGCTAGCACAGTGGCACGGCTGGATTTTAATGGAATGCAGATCCAGATGTGCTGATTAAATCCATTTTGTCTTGTTTCTTGAGTTTTCAGACGTGTTTGCTCATGTGAGCACCAGCAGAACACCCCAGTGCGACGGCAGTGTGTGGATTTAAGACTGTAGGAAGTGATGATGTCATGCTCCGGGTGGGGTCAGGGGTCAGGGGTCAGAGACGGTTCTATTCATCAAATTTGACTTTACCATAAAAAATCCAAAAGTAAATCCACAAAAGTTGAACCTGATCATTTCTTTCAGAGACTGGATCCAAGAACTCACTGAGTTACAACGACAACAACAACAACCACCACAACAACAACAAACGCAACAACAACCACAACAACAACAACCACCACAACAACAACCACCACCACCGCAACAACAACAAACGCAACAACAACAAACGCAACAACAAACGCAACAACAATCGCAACAACAACCGCAACCACCACCACAACAACCACAACCACCACAACAACCACAACAACAACAATTGCAACCACCACAACAACCACAACAACAACATCCACAAAAACAGTAACAGCAACAACAACGACATCCACCACAACAACAATAATAATGGCAACAACAACCACAACAGCAACAACAACAACCACAAAATCCACAGAAGCAGTAACAACAACAACCACAACAGCAATAATAATGGCAACAACAGTAATGACAACAACAACCACGACAACAACAGCAACAACAACAACCACCACCAGAGCAACAACAACAATGACAACAACAGCAACAATGACCACAACACCAAAAACCATGACAATAATGACAACAACAGTATCATTATCTGTGTGTTTCAGACGACATCACTCTATAGTCCAGTCACAACACACACCTGAACTCACGAGTAACAACAACAACACACCTGAACTCACGAGTAACAACAACAACACACCTGAACTCACGAGTAACAACAACAACACACCTGAACTCACGAGTAACAACAACAACACACCTGAACTCACGAGTAACAACAACAACAACAACACACCTGAACTCACCAAGTAACAACAACAACACACACCTGAACTCACAAGTAACAACAACAACACACCTGAACTCACGAGTAACAACAACAACAACACACACCTGAACTCACCGAGTAACAACAACAACACACCTGAACTCACCGAGTAACAACAACAACAACAACAACACACCTGAACTCACCAAGTTACAACAAAAACCTGAATTTGAACCAGATCCATTTCATCTGTGATAAATGTGACTGGACCAAAGAGTCTGAAACACAGAGAGACCCCACAGGACCCTGAAACAGCTGTCTGCCCCCAGGACTGAACCAGGACTGAACCAGGACTAAACCAGGACTGAACCAGGACTAAACCAGGACTAAACCGGGACTAAACCAGGACTAAACCAGGACTAAACCAGGACTGAACCAGGACTAAACCAGGACTAAACCAGGACTGAACCAGGACTAAACCAGGACTAAACCAGGACTAAACCAGGACTGAACCAGGACTAAACCAGGACTAAACCAGGACTGAACCAGGACTGAACCAGGACTGAACCAGGACTAAACCAGGACTAAACCAGGACTAAACCAGGACTGAACCAGGACTGAACCAGGACTAAACCAGGACTAAACCAGGACTGAACCAGGACTAAACCGGGACTAAACCAGGACCAGGACTTGTCTGGTTGTGTTTATTGATGTGTTGGGGTTGGGTTGTTGGGCTGTGGGGTGGTTGGGTGGGTTTGGTGGGTGGGACTGATTTTAATGCTTTGTAAAGCACTTTGTGTTACATTTTTGTTGTATGAAAAGCGCTTTATAAATAAAGTTTGTTGTTGTTGTTGTTGTTGTTGTTGAACCAGGTCTAAACCAGGACTAAACGGGCGACAGTGGCTCAGTGGTCAGAGTATTGGTCCCCCAACCTGAAGGTCGGAGGAGTGGTGTGTGTGTGTGTGTGTGTGTGTGTGTGTGAATGATAGGTGGTGGTTGGAGGGGCTGATGGCGCAGATTGGCAGCCTCGCTTCTGTCAATCTGCCCCAGGGCAGCTGTGGCTACAGTAGTATCTTACCATCATTAAGTGTAGAAATGAATGAATAATGACTCTAGTGTGGAGCTTTGAGAGGCTTTGACAAAACTGTGAAGAGCATGAGAAGTGTAAGACATTATTATTAAACCAGGACTAAACCAGGACTAAACCAGGACTGAACTGGTCCTGTTGTTACTGCACAATCTAAAAAGGACAGTTTGTTCTTTGGCTTCTTCTCGTGTGAACATGATGTTTGGATCCACAGCTTTAATCTGTGCAGTAAAAGGATTGTAGATCTTGAATTTAGATTTTAATCCAGTCGTCATCCACATATCGAAACCAATGTGTGGGTGGAGGACCTGGTGTGAGAGCAGCTCAGGACACAGTCTGCTGTTCATCTACAGAAGAGAATAAACCGAGAGAACAGCTCAGGACACAGTCTGCTGTTCATCTACATAAGAGAATAAACAGAGAGAACAGCTCAGGACACAGTCTGCTGTTCATCTACATAAGAGAATAAACAAAGAGAACAGCTCAGGACACAGTCTGCTGTTCATCTACATAAAAGAATAAACAAAGAGAACAGCTCAGGACACAGTCTGCTGTTCATCTACATAAGAGAATAAACAGAGAACAGCTCAGGACACAGTCTGCTGTTCATCTACATAAGAGAATAAACAGAGAGAACAGCTCAGGACACAGTCTGCTGTTCATCTACAGAAGAGAATAAACAGAGAGAACAGCTCAGGACACAGTCTGCTGTCCACTTCCATCTCAAACACACTGACCACTGCTTTGAACAGAGAGAGGGTCAGATCTGAGCCACAGAAAAGAAACGGTTTAAGTGGAGAGTTAAAGAAGTGATTTTTTTTCAGGAAAGAGACAACAGATGTTTACAGTTTCAGTGTCGTTAGCGCCTCCTTCAGACGGATAGAAGGCAGTGTCCAGCAGGAATCTGACCAGAACTGAAGAAGAGGCTTGTAGGAGTGAAGACGTTTGTCTGCTCGTCCAAGCAGCTTGGACCAGCAGACAGGTGCAGGTGCAGACAGGTGCAGGTGCAGACAGGTGCAGGTGCAGACAGGTGCAGGTGCAGACAGGTGCAGGTGCAGACAGGTGCAGGTGCAGACAGGTGCAGGTGCAGACAGGTGCAGGTGCAGGACTCGGGCTGTGGTTGGCTCATGAATCTTTGATCGCTCTGATAACACGAGTCTAATGTGAATTTTATATTTGGTTGGTTATGTGGGAAGTATTTTCATAATTTATGCTCTGCACTGCTCCACAATGTCACGGCAACAGACTCCACCTCGGGACACTCATTAAAGCTCCACTATGGCACTTTTCTGACGGGGAATACCCCTCAGTATGGCATTAAACTCATGTTTCCTTCATTTACTCCACTGCTTTATTGTATCTTAAAGGTCCGACTCTGTTTCCTCGTCACACACAGACCTGGAGTTGTTTTGTTTCATTCTCACATGTTTCACACACAAACCCTCTTCTCTCAAACTGAAAACACTCTGTTCCACCTTGTGATGTCATCTTGTGACTCCACTGTGTTTTTAAACTCCACCTTCACTAGAATCATCTGGATCATTTCAGTCCTGGAGTTTCCAATCATCTCGATTAAAGGTAAAAGGAGGAGTTCACTCTAAAATCACAGCTTCATGACATCACAAGGTGGAACAGAGCGTTTGAGCTTTGGAGATGTTACAGACGAATAATAACATCCATCCATCCATGTTCTTCCTCTTATCTAAGCAGGGACTCCCAGACTTCCCTCACCCCAGACACTTCCTCCTCTGGTGGGACCCCAAGACGTTCCCAGACCAGAGACATAGTCCCTCCAGTGTGTCCTGAGTCTTCCTTGGGGCCTCCTCCCGGTGGGACATGAACACCTCCCCAGGGAGGTGTCCAGGAGGCGTCCTGAGCAGACGCCTGAGCCTCAGCTGCTCCTCTCGACATGGAGGAGCAGCGGCTCTACTCCGAGCTCCTCCCGTGTGACTGAGCTCCTCACCCTCTCTCTACAGGAGCACTGGGCCTCCCTGAGGAGGAAACTCATTTTGTCGTCTTTTATCTTGATCTTGTCCTTTCGGTCCCAGACTCATGAGGTGAACAGACTGAGGTAAATCCAGAGCTTTGTCTTTGGACTCAGCTCCTTCTTCACCACAACAGACGACACAGAGACAACATCACTGCAGACGCTGATCCAACTGTCAATCTCACGCTCCATCCTCCTCCAGAACAAGACCCCGAGATACTTGAACTGCTCCACTTGAGGCAGAGACTCTCCACCTGCAGAGGGCACCACCTTTTTCCGGTCGAGAACCATGACCTCAGATTTGGAGGAGCTGATTCTGATCCAGACACTTCACACTCGGCTCAAACCGTCCCAGAGCTGCAGGTCATGAAGCATCAGGACAAACATCATCTGCAAACAGCAGAGATGATCCTGTGGCCCCTGAACCAGGCCCCCTCCGGCCTCTGGCTGCGCCTAGAAATTCTGTCCATAAAAACAATGAACAGAACCAGTGACAAAGTGCAGCCCTGAGTCCAACATGAGTAGGTCTGACTGCAGAGACACAGCTCCTGCTCCGGTCACACAGGGCCCCAGACCCCATACCCCCAGAGCGCCCCAAGGGGCAAAACCCACACTGCTCCTCCTGGATCTGAGGTTGGACTGTGGGACAGTAATAATAAGATCAGTGAAGAATAACACCACTGCAAAACCATTTATTTATGACAAATCAGAGACTTAAACTTCTCCTTGACATTTGTGCCTCTTTACTTTGAGCTGGCCTCTCCACAGATCTGACCCTTCACCTGTTTGTCTCCATGGAGATAGTTATGTTTAAAGCCTTACCGTGGGATATGGCTCATTAAGCGTCTGGAACAAAGTGTGAAACGCTTTAGTGACATTTACACTTTTCCTGTGACGAGAGGAACAATAGAAATATGGATCGAGACGTTTAAATGAGGCTCAGATCAATATCTGCAATGAGACGCCACGAACACAGAGTTAAACCAGCGCCCCCTATGGCCCCCTATGGCCCCCTATGGCCCCCTATGGCCCCCTATGGCCCCCTATGGACGCCTCCACATCACACTGAACCAGGTCTAAACCAGGACTAAACCAGGACTAAACCAGGTCTAAACCAGGTCTAAACCAGGACTAAACCAGGACTAAACCAGGTCTAAACCAGGTCTAAACCAGGACTAAACCAGGTCTAAACCAGGTCTAAACCAGGACTAAACCAGGACTAAACCAGGTCTAAACCAGGTCTAAACCTTGGATGGGTCCAGACCGGAGGCTGGGGGTTGATGGTTCTACTCCTGGTTTCAGAGCACACAACCTTAAAGCCCCACTGCGGAACATTTGGTCACAGTATAGAGTTCTGGAGGGGGGAGGCGGGAGTGGGTTTATTTGTTGCCATGGCGTCGGTCGTAATGAGATAAACCGGCTCTGTGTGGGCGGCTCCTCGGAGACGCTCAGAGACAATGGGCTCAAATTCCACTGACAGAACGACACAGAGGAGACTAAAGATGCAACGCGGAACTTTACTGCTCCTCCCTGTGGAGACGCTTCACCAGGAATAAACCACAGTGTGGCATTACATTTATCTGTCTCCAGGGAGACAGGCAGGAAAAGACACGACCAGACAAGTGACAGGTCAGATCTGTGGAGAGTCGGGCTGTGGAAAGGAGAGGAGAGGAGAGAGAGAGAGAGAGAGGAGGAGAGAGAGGAGGAGAGAGAGAGAGAGGAGGAGAGGAGAAGAGAGAGAGGAGAGAGGAGAAAGAGAGGGAGGTAGGGAGAGAGATGAGGAGAGAGAGAGGAGAAAGAGAGAGAGAGGAGAGAGAGGAGAGAGAGTGGAGAGAGAGGAGAGAGAGAGGAGAGAAGGAGGAGAGGAGAGAGAGAGTAGGAGAGAGAGGAGAGAGACAGAGGAGAGAGAGAGGAGAGAGAGAGGAGAGAAGGAGGAGAGGAGAGAGAGAGTAGGAGAGAGAGAGAGAGAGAAGAGGAGAGAGACAGAGGAGAGAGAGAGAGAGGAGAGAGAGGAGAGAGAGAGAGGAGGAGGAGAGAGAGAGAGAGAAGAGGAGAGAGACAGTGGAGAGAGAGAGAGAGGAGAGAGAGGAGAGAGAGAGAGAGAGAGAAGAGGAGAGAGACAGAGGAGAGAGAGAGAGAGAGAGAGGAGGAGAGAGAGAGAGGAGGAGGAGAGGAGAGAGAGAGGAGAGAAGGAGGAGAGGAGAGAGAGAGAGTAGGAGAGAGAGGAGAGAGAGAGAGAGTAGAGAGAGGAGAGAGAGGAGAGAGAGAGGAGAGAAGGAGGAGAGGAGAGAGAGAGGAGAGAAGGAGGAGAGGAGAGGAGAGAGAGAGTAGAGAGAGGAGGAGAGAGAGAGAAAGAGGAGAGAGAGAGAGGAGAGAGAGGAGAGAAGGAGGAGAGGAGAGAGAGAGTAGGAGAGAGAGGAGAGAGAGAGGAGAGAGAGGAGAGAAGGAGGAGAGGAGAGAGAGAGAGAGTAGAGAGAGGAGGAGAGAGAGAGAAAGAGGAGAGAGAGAGAGGAGAGAGAGGAGAGAAGGAGGAGAGGAGAGAGAGAGAGTAGGAGAGAGAGGAGAGAGAGGAGAGAGAGGAGAGAAGGAGGAGAGAGAGGAGGAGGGGAGAGAGGAGGAGGAGAGAGAGGAGGAGAGAGGAGAGAGAGGATTTTACAAACGAAACACCAGGGGTCAAAGGTCAAAACACACGGGTCAAATGCACCGGGGTCAAATGCTCCTTGTGTTCTTCTACTAAAGTTTTATTTCTCTGAGCTGAGATCTTCAAGGGGAGGGAGAGGAGGAGGAGGAGAGGAGGAGAAGGAGGGAGAGGAGGAGGAGGAGGAGGAGAAGGAGGGAGAGGAGGAGAGGAGGAGGGAGAGGGAGAGGAGGAGGAGGAGAGGAGGAGGGAATGGAGCAGAGGGAGACGGGGAAAGGAGGTTATTTGTCTCTGTGCTGAAAGTGATTCAAATGCAGTTTAGCTGCAGGGAAGAGAGAGAGAGAGAGAGAGAGAGAGAGAGAGGAGGGAGGAGAGAGAGAGGGAGGAGAGAGAGAGAGGGAGGAGAGCACTGCAGGAGAGGGGGAAGGGAGGCAGAGAGAAGGAGGAAGAGATAACGAAGAAAGAGGAGGAGGAAAGAGAACAAAATTGCTTCAGGTAAAAAGGAAAGAGCAGAAAGAGGAGGAAGAGAGAGGAAAGAGAGAGAACAAGAGTAAGAGAGAGAGGGAGGGGGGAAAGAACAAAAGAGAGGAGGAGAGAAAAGAAGAGGAGAGAGAGAGAGGGAAAGGCAGAGAGGGAGAGAGGTATAGAGAAAAGGTAAGAAAGGAGGAGAGGGAGGGAGAAGGAGAAGAGAGAGGGAGAAAAGACAGAAATGAGAAAGAGGGAGCGAGAAAACTAGAAAAGAGAGTGGAGAAAGAGGAAAGTGACAAAGGAGAGAGAGGAGAGAGAGAGAGAGAGAGAGAGAGAGAGAGAGAGAGAGAGGGACAGACTCTCGGAGCAGAGTGAACAGTGTTTCGTTCAGACTCGGAGTGGACAGTGTCGTTCAGACTCGGAGTGGACAGTGTTTCGTTCAGACTCGGAGTGGACAGTGTCGTTCAGACTCGGAGTGGACAGTGTCGTTCAGACTCGGAGTGGACAGTGTCGTTCAGACTCGGAGTGGACAGTGTCGTTCAGACTCGGAGTGGACAGTGTCGTTCAGACTCGGAGTGGACAGTGTCGTTCAGACTCGGAGTGGACAGTGTCGTTGTCCTGAGACGCGGGGCTGTGGACATCGTGGACGCGGGACACAGAGTCGCTGCTGCGGCTGAACCTGGAGGATCATGCGCCCCGCGCCGCACCTGCTCCTGACCGCGATCATGATCTGTGCGCCCGGGCTCAGCAGAGACACTTTCCCCGGGAACATCCACATCGGTGAGAGTCCAGAGGGGGGAGGACCAGGGGGGAGGACCGGGGGGGAGGACCGGGGGAGGACCGGGGGGGAGGAGAGAGGACCGGGGGAGGACCGGGGGAGGACCGGGGGGGAGGAGAGAGGACCGGGGGAGGACCGGGGGGGAGGACCGGGGGAGGACCGGGGACAATAGTTTATAAATGTGTTTAGTGACAGAATCCTGAATACTGCATTAAAATGTGTTTATGGACCAGACAGAGTACTGCATTCTGAATACTTCAGTACTTTAGCATTTTATTCTCGTGTAAAAACAAAACAGTTAAAACAGCTTCATCTTTGTTTCATTGTTTATTTGTTTATTTGTTTGTTTATTTGTTTGTTTCTGTGGTTGGGACATACAGAGGTGCATAAATGTGCGTCTCCACAGTTGTATATTTCTGATATATTTGTACACAGTTGTATATTTCTGATATATTTGTACACAGTTGTATATTTCTGATATATTTGTACACAGTTGTATATTTCTGATATATTTGTACACAGTTGTATATTTCTGATATATTTGTATATATCAGATTACAGATTACACTTCTGTCACGTGTCCAATCGAAGGATCAAATTAACACGAGACACGAGGCCAAAGTTTTTTAGATTTTTGTGTTTTTGCTCAGTTTGGTCTTAAATCTTTGCGTCGGGTTTATCCAAAAACACGGAACAAAAAACAGAACAGCAGAAGAGGCACAAGCTCCAGACCAAATGTCCCCAACTGTGTCTTTAACGGAGCAGTTTGAAAAATCACACTGAGGACTTGTAGTCGTAAAAAGGTTTAACACCGAAAATGAAATGTCAAATTTTCGTGTAAAGACTAAAAGATGTGACCAAAATGACACGAGGCTTTGGACCTGCTCTGTGTCAGACTGATGTCCCAAAGATGTGCAGTTTACAATAAAAAATACAATAAATAAATACAAATAAAAAAATAATAAATAAATAAAAATAATAAAGTAAATATAAAATGCACCTGCAGAGTCTCGTCTTAAAGGCTCTGAGCTGCAAAAAAAAAAGATTTCTAAGTTAATTTTTTCCATTTATTTTCATTTTTTCTGTCTGTTTTTCTGTTTTTTCCTGTTTAGTAAAAAAATCAAGCAAAACAAAAGTATATATTTTTAACCTGTAGTTATTTATTATTTTGTTGCTGTGATGATTCTTTTTTCATATTTTTTCTGCACCGACAGCACATTTTTATTTATTTATTTTTTTCTGACTGGCTGAAAAACAAACAAACCTGAAACACGACTGAGCTGTTTCTCTGTTTGAGCTGAAACCCCAAAGACACTGACGTTTATCTGGACAAAGTGTCCACGTCTCACACGAGACGTCGGAGTCCAGTCCTGTTTCTCCTGTTGTATTTCAGAGGTTTAAAAAAGCTAAAAACAGACTCTCACTCTGTCTCACTCTGTCTCACACGTCTCACTCTGTCTCACATGTCTCACACTGTCTCACACCGTGTCACTGTCTCACATGTCTCACATGTCTCACACGTCTCACAGTCTCACACTGTCTCACACCGTCTCATACGTCTCACACGTCTCATACGTCTCACACCGTCTCACACCATCTCACACGTCTCATACCGTCTCACACGTCTCACACCGTCTCATACCGTCTCACACCGTCTCACACCGTCTCACACCGTCTCATACCATCTCACACGTCTCACATTGTCTCACACGTCTCACATTGTCTCACACGTCTCACACCATCTCACAATGTCTCACACCATCTCACACTGTCTCACACCGTGTCACACTGTCTCACACCGTCTCACTGTCTCACACGCCTCACATGTCTCACATGTCTCACACCGTGTCACACGTCTCACACCGTCTCTCACTGTCTCACACGCCTCACATGTCTCACATGTCTCACACCATCTCACACTGTCTCACACCGTGTCACACTGTCTCACACCGTGATACTGTCTCACATGTCTCACATTGTCTCACACCGTGTCACTGTCTCACATGTCTCACATGTCTCACACGTCTCACATGTCTCACACCATCTCACACTGTCTCACACCGTGTCACACTGTCTCACACCGTGTCACTGTCTCACATGTCTCACATTGTCTCACACAGTGTCACTGTCTCACATGTCTCACATGTCTCACACGTCTCACATGTCTCACATGTCTCACACTGTCTCACACCATATTACTCTGTCTCACACTGTCTCACACTTCTGGGGTTTGTAAATATTATCTCAAAACCAATTAGCGACATTGTTATGACACTGTATCACATTATAGACTGTGCCGTATGCTAGCAGCGCTAATCTCCACTGAAACCAAACACACAGAGACGTGAGACTTTTACACCAGCGACAGGGTGAGGCGGCTGTGGAGCATTTGGGTGGAGGAGGGACTGTTTTTAATGGCTTCAAATCAAGCTCATGGAGGCTAGCAGTTATAGCGGCTAATCTGAGTCACATCGTGAGTGTCATAGCAACCAACGAAGGTCACGCCCCTTCCCGCCCACACCGCTGGTTTAACAGGGAGCGGGCCCTTAGCAACGCTGTCAATCAAACCTGTTGCTAACGCTAACAGGAGCGACCTCGGGGACAGAAGGACCTGATTTGTCTGTTATTAATGTTCAGATCTTGATTTACAGACACAATAGTGAAATAAAAACCCCAGGATCATGTAGAGGGTTAATACGAACATTTAAGACCAGAATGAGTCTGAAGCAGCAGAGACAGAGAGAGGACACAGAGAGGACAGAGGAGACACAGAGAGGACAGAGGAGACACAGAGAGGAGACAGAGAGAGGACAGAGGAGACACAGAGGAGACAGAGGGAACAGATTTTACACAGTAAGTGAACTGTATCGCAGCAGCTAACAGGTTAAATCTTCAATAACTCTCATAATACTTAAGTTTTACTCAACAAATTTTAGCAGTAGATAAACTGAACCTTCAGAGATTTTTGTCAATATATACGGTTATGATTGTTCACTTACTCTTGTACTTATCACTACTTAAACTCAGGGAAGGAAAAATGACCTAATTTTTAACAATAATGTTTTCTACGTGTCCACCATTTTGTGTTTTTTACCCTGAACAGCCCGATCCAACTCACTCTGTGTCACATTTAAACCATTTCCAGCTCATGGCTCTTATTTGATCCTTGATATCACATTTTTTTATTACGGTTTATTCACAAACACCTTTACTTTAAGATCATCCCACAGGAAGAAATCAGGACTAGTCAGGTCTGTGGAGATACTGCCCCTTGTCTTTGAAAAACACTTATTATTCCTTTAATGTCGTTTACGCTCGGGGCGTCTCTGGTGTTAAAATGTCGACTTTAACACCTCTGGGTTTGTGAATCTGACCCATGTGACTCAAAGTTCCACTGTACCATGAGGGGTCGTTCCTCGGTGCTGGATTTGCTCAGATTAATGTCAGGTCGTTCTAAATGCACTGAAAAAATAAAATAAATTTAAAGCCGCAAGCGGCGATGATGGCCCTCTATGCCCCTGTGCGTGGCGTCACATTATAATGGCGGTCCACGCCGTTGAACCGGCAAACTCATGCATAATACAGGCACAGTGTAATTTACTTTTTGGTACAATTCGAGGTCCACAATTATCTCCCCAAGTTTTGTGCCAATCGGACAAAGTTGCGTCTTTTACGTGTACCATAGGGGGCGCTATAGAGGCCACTGGCCATGTGCTCAATACTGTTCTCTATTTAAAGTCTTATTTTTAGGCTGATCCATGTGTCCGTGAGCGGGAATCAAAGAAACAGGAAATTAAGTCATATTTTGACGGCGTGCTACAGATAAACCATAAAGAATATCCCCAAAACGTGGATGATTCTTGATGAACAGCCTGTACAGATGTGGCATATGGAGTTTGACCTCATTTGGATGAAAAACCTAGAACTACATAGATTTCATTGCCACGTTAGTCAAAAGTGCCATGGGGATGTCTTTTCAATTCATTGCGCCCCTGCTGGCCAACCGTGAACAATGACCCATGGCCATGATATCATTTTTTGCTTCCTGTCATGCTTCCAACTTATTTCCAAAAGTTCATGAGAATATGATAATGTTGACGTTTCATGTGTACGGTAGGGGGCGCTATAGTGTTCATTTTGAATAAAATTAATATTGCATTCCATACAAGCCCCAATCACACATATGTGATGTGAATGTGAGCTCTGTAGGGCAATGGCCCTAATCGTGAGAGGACATCGAAAAAACAGGAAACAAAGGCGTTTTTCGGTGGCGGCGTACGGGCGAACCGTGTGGAATTTGGAGAAAACGTGGATGTTTTGTGAAAACCCATGTGTCTGGATGTGGCATGTGAAATCTGAGCTCATTTGGACCAAAAACCTGAGACTAGTAGCGTTTTGAAAACATGCAGCGAAAAAAGTGGCACATTTTTAATCCAACATGGCCGACTTCCTGTCCGTCATAGGGCAGTGCTTCAGTTCATTTTTATGCTTTTCCCCTCGTGTTCTATCACTGCTCTGATTTGTGTGCGTGTTTTCCAAAATGTACCAGCCTCCTCTCCCACAGGGGTGAAGTTCTAGGTGGCGCCGTCGAGCCGCTGTGCACCGGACATTGTTGTGATGCCAATTGTATGAAATTTTTGGCCGAGCCGGTCGATCCTATGTCCATATGTGGGACTTTTCGTCGATGTTCAGGGGGTGAAAACTGCAATTGTTTTGGCGGAAAAATAATAATTAGAAGAAGAAACCAAGGAAGAACAATGCCCCTAGCCTCGCTCCTGATTGGCTCTTTGGTTGCCATGACACTCGGGGTCTTCACACCTGCTCTGTCCTCGATGAGCTTCATTTGGAGCTGAAGCTGTGGCGTCTCAGTCACATGTTTAGTCTGTGTTTCGCTCTGGTTCTGTTCATGGAGGAGTTTGTGTCGCACGGATCTTGCTGAGTGTGACTTTAGTGTGACTTCCTGTTCACTTCCTCCTCCACAGATCTGGCAACTCCCTGAACCCCGGGACGCCAGATCTGTGCAACGATGTCCCGGATTTACACAACACGGAATAAAGAGGGCGGAGTCTGTGGAGAGACGAGTTAACTCAGGAAACACGACCAGTTTGGGTTTAGGAAAATGTGCGTGTTTCCCTCTGGTTCTCATGTCTCTGTGTTTCTCTGTGTTTCAGGCGGGTTGTTTCCCTCTGGTTCTCATGTCTCTGTGTTTCTCTGTGTTTCAGGCGGGTTGTTTCCCTCTGGTTCTCATGTCTCTGTGTTTCTCTGTGTTTCAGGCGGGTTGTTTCCCTCTGGTTCTCATGTCTCTGTTTCTCTGTGTTTCAGGCGGGTTGTTTCCCTCTGGTTCTCATGTCTCTGTTTCTCTGTGTTTCAGGTGGGTTGTTTCCCTCCGGTTCTCATGTCTCTGTGTTTCTCTGTTTCAGGCGGGTTGTTTCCCTCTGGTTCTCATGAGTATGAAGTTTTCCGGTTCGTTCTTTCTCAGCAGCAGGATGTTCCTAAACTCCTGCCTCAGGTCGATCTGGTCGACACGAGCAACAGCTTCAGTATGACCTACGCCTGTGAGTGACTCAGATGCCCTCCCTCTGTGTCCTCCCTCTGCGTCCTCCCTCTGTGTCCTCCCTCTGCGTCCTCCCTCTGTGTCCTCCCTCTGCGTCCTCCCTCTGTGTCCTCCCTCTGTGTCCCTCCCTCTGTGTCCCTCCCTCTGCGTCCTCCCTCTGTGTCCCTCCCTCTGTGTCCCCCCTCTGTGTCCTCCCTCTGTGTCCTCCCTTTGCGTCCTCCCTCTGTGTCCTCCCTTTGTGTCCCTCCCTCTGCGTCCTCCCTCTGTGTCCCTCCCTCTGTGTCCCCCCTCTGTGTCCTCCCTCTGCGTCCTCCCTCTGTGTCCTCCCTCTGCGTCCTCCCTCTGTGTCCTCCCTCTGTGTCCCTCCCTCTGCGTCCTCCCTCTGTGTCCTCCCTCTGTGTCCCTCCCTCTGTGTCCCTCCCTCTGTGTCCCTCCCTCTGCGTCCTCCCTCTGTGTCCCTCCCTCTGTGTCCCCCCTCTGTGTCCTCCCTCTGTGTCCTCCCTCTGTGTCCTCCCTCTGTGTCCTCCCTCTGTGTCCCTCTCTCCTTCTTTTCTCTCCTCTATCCTCCTCCTCCTCTTCTCCTCCCCCTCTCAGACTCTTGCTTTTTCTCTCCTCCTCCTCCTCCTCTTCTCCTCCCCCTCTCAGACTCTTGTCGTCTGTTTGTTTTCTTGTCATTGCCCGTCTGCTCCTTCTGTTCGTTCTTCTCTCTCTCCCTGCTCCCCCCACAGTCTCCCTCTTTCCTCTCTCTTTCTCCTCCTCCCTCCTTCTCCCCCCTCGCTCTCGCTCAGCTCCTTCTCCCTCTCTCGCCTTTTTTCACTCTCTCCTCTTCTCTCCCCCTCCCTCTCCTCACTCTTCACTCTCTCTCTTCTCTCTCCTCCTTTTCTCTCTCCTTTCTCTCCTTTACTCTCTGTCTCCTTCCCTTCTCCTCCTCTCTCTCTCTTTCTCTCTCTCCATCTGCTCCACTTAAATCTGTCTCCTCGTCTCTCATCAACGTCTCCACCTGCTCCAACTGTTTCACATCTCCACCTGTGTCAGATGCCCTCCCTGTGTGTCAGATGCCCTCCCTGTGTGTCAGATGCCCTCCCTGTGTGTCAGATGCCCTCCCTGTGTGTCAGATGCCCTCCCCGTGTGTCAGATGCCCTCCCTGTGTGTCAGATGCCCTCCCCGTGTGTCAGATTGTGTCAGATGCCCTCCCCGTGTGTGTCAGATGCCCTCCCCGTGTGTCAGATTGTGTCAGATGCCCTCCCCGTGTGTGTCAGATGCCCTCCCCGTGTGTCAGATTGTGTCAGATGCCCTCCCCTTGCGTCCGTGTTGTTTCACTCTGTTGTTTCGTCTCTTGTCGTTCGTCTGATTCGTCTCTGAGTTTCTTCTCTGTGCTTCAGTCGTTTCTTCTCATAAACGATGTTCTTTTGTTTCTCTTAATCTGACAGAACAAAGGTTTATGTCTGACACAAATAAACCACTTTCATCACGTCTTTAAATCAAACTCTTCAGATGTTTCTCCGTGTTCTAGTCGTTTCTTCTTCTCTTCAGACCGTCCTTACAGTCAGCAGTACGAGTCTGTACGAGGCTCCGCCCACAGGCCCACGCTCCACACGACAACACGCCATAAAAACACAAAAACATGACACAAACTGTGCACTATGACTTCACAAACCTGGTGTGATGTGCAGGAGTTTCATTCGTGCGATGCAGCTGAGTGTGACAGGGCTGTGAAGGGGGAGGGGCTTAGCACAGAGAGCACAGAGAGCACAGACTCTGAATCTGAAACGTGTTCATTTGTTTTGGTGAATCTAATATTTTAAACACAATAAAAGGAAACACGCCCCATGGAGCTGAATGCCTCGTCTTTAAAGCCACACTCTGAAACATTCTACACCGTTTCCCACAAAACTTGAGCTGGTTGGAGTTTATTTGGAAACGGATCCTTCAAAGCTCCAGATCTAATTGTGGAATCGTAAACCGAAGCCTCCGCCGCCGCCGCCGCCGCCGCCGCTCGTCCTTTTGTTCTTCTGTCAAACATTTAAACAAATGTTTGAAGGAGGTTATTTCAGTCCTTCAGCAACACACTCAGAGAAGAAGAGTCGAACCCACAACCTCGTGGTGAGAGGGCGGTGACACATTCTCTGAGCTCGTTTCTTGGTGTTTTGGCAGGTTTTTTACACCTGATGCCCTCCCCCTCACGAGTCTCTGTCCTCTCTCCTCCGCTCTTTCTTTACTGCTCCTCCTCCTGCTCACCCTTTCTCTCTCTCTCCCTTTTTTCTCTCTTCTCCCCCTCCTCCCGCTCTCCTCTCTTCCTCCTCTCCTCTCCTCCCTCTCTCTTGTCGCCTCCTCCCCCTCCTCCTCCTCTCCTCCCTCTCTCTTGTCCTCTCCTCCCCCTCTCCTCCCCCTCTCCTCTCTCTTGTCCTCCCCCTGTCCTCCTCCTCTCCTCCCTCTCTCTTGTCCTCCTCCTCTCCTCTTCTCCCTCTCTCTTGTCCTCTCCTCCCCCTCTCCTCTCTCTTGTCCTCCCCCTCTCCTCTCTCTTGTCGCCTCCTCCCCCTCCTCCTCCTCTCCTCCCTCTCTCTTGTCCTCTCCTCCCCCTCTCTTGTCACCTCCTCCCCCTCTCTTGTCACCTCCTCCCCCTCTCCTCCCCCTCTCCTCCCCCTCTCCTCCCCCTCTCCTCCCTCCCTCTCATCGCCTCCTCCCCCTCTCCTCTCTCTTGTCCTCCTTTCATCCTCTCCTCCCTCCCTCTCCTCCTCCTCCTCTCCTCCCTCTCTCTCTTGTCCTCCTTTCATCCTCTCCTCCTCCTCCCCCTCTCCTCTCTCTTGTCCTCCCCCTCTCCTCCCTCTCTCTCTTCCTCCTCTCCTCTCCTCCCTCTCTCTCTTGTCCTCTCCTCCCCCTCTCCTCCCCCTCTCCTCCCCCTCTCCTCTCTCTTGTCCTCTCCTCCCTCTCCTCTCCTCCCCCTCTCCTCCCTCTCTCTTGTCCTCTCCTCCCCCTCTCCTCCCCCTCTCCTCCCCCTCTCCTCCCCCTCTCCTCCCCCTCTCCTCTCCTCCCTCTCTCTCGTCCTCCATTCGTCCGGGTGATTGTTTATTGGGCAGAAAATTCCGTGTTTAGTTAAAGTGGAGTATCCCAGTGTTTTCCTGCAGTGACTTCGTGCTGTTGAGCAATCACTCGTCCTCACGCTCGGTTAAACGCCCCAAACACGAAAAACCCTTCAAGAAAAAACCAAGAGAGAGACTCAAATACACAGAACCTTTTATTTTAACTGTTCTTCACTACGGCAACAGTCACAGACGTACCACCCGACAGGCAGAGGACCCACAGAGCACCCAGTTTAAAGAGGACCCACAGAGCACCCAGTTTAAAGAGGACCCACAGAGCACCCAGTTTAAAGAGGACCCACAGAGCACCCAGTTTAAAGAGGACCCACAGAGCGCCCAGTTTAAAGAGGACCCACAGAGCACCCAGTTTAAAGAGGACCCACAGAGCACCCAGTTTAAAGAGGACCCACAGAGCACCCAGTTTAAAGAGGACCCACAGAGCACCCAGTTTAAAGAGGACCCACAGAGCACCCACAGAGCACCCACGTTTAAAGAGGACCCACAGAGCACCCAGTTTAAAGAGGACCCACAGAGCACCCAGTTTAAAGAGGACCCACAGAGACAGATGCCCTTACCATGTGTCAGTCCTCTCTCCTGAGGTATCATATCAGATGCCCTCCCTGTGTGTCAGATGCCCTCCCTGTGTGTCAGATGCCCTCCCTGTGTGTCAGATGCCCTCCCCCTCTCATGAGTCTGACTTCGATTCAGATGTAGAGTGACAGTGACCTGATCATGTCCCGAGTGCTCAGCTCACAGACTCATCCTAACAACACACAACAACAACAACATCCACAACAACAACCACAACAACAACAACAGCAACAACAACAACAACAGCAACAACAACAACATCGACGACAACAACCACAACAACAACAACAACAACATCCACAACAACAACAACAACAACATCCACAACAACAACAACAACAACATCCACAACAACAACAACAACAACATCCACAACAACAACAACAACAACATCCACAACAACAACATCGACGACAACAACCACAACAACAACAACATAGACAACAACAACCACAACAACAGCAACAACAACAACAACCACAACAACAACAACATAGACAACAACAACCACAACAACAGCAACAACAACAACAACCACAACAACAACAACAACATCGACAGCAACAACAACATCCACAACAACATCCACAACAACAATATCGACAACAATAACCACAACAACATTGACAACAATAACCACAACAACATGACCATCTTTCCTTTTATTGTTTTGAAAATGCTGTGGTCGTCTAAAACAATGTATTAATTAGGTTTGTGAAGTCATAGTGTACAATTTTGTATCATGTTTTTGTTTATTTATGGAGAATTGTCGTGTGGAGCGTGGGTGATGTTGGTTTGTGGGCGGAGCCTCGTACAAATTTGTACTGCTAACTGTAAGGAGGGTTTGAATAGGGCCCAGAAGAGATCTCTAGATTACTCAGACATGCATAGACGAAATCCAAAAGCTCTGCAGACGTTTTTGATGAAAGAACAGCGTCCGAACACGGGAGAAAGTCGATTTTGCAGAACATCACCACTTTAAGCTCGTTATGGTGATATAACATTGGATTCTTGGAGTGAGCGCGAGCAGATCGGTGACGGCGAGCAGAGGGGGAGGGGGGGGGGTCTCAGCTGTGCCCCTCCGGCTTCTGTCCTCCCTCCGTTTAAATAAAGATCTGCGCGACCTCCAGCTCCTGTCGTCTGCGAGTTTAAATAAAGATCAGTCAAAAGCCGCAGGTGACGCGGATCTGGTTGCTGTTCTGCTGCATCTGAACGCACTGACGCGGATCCGGCAGCACACACTGTTTTCTCTTGAGCGAAGGATAATGAGTGTATTTACATTCTTGGTAACACCTGTCACTTTATTTTACTAAAGCGGCAGTATTATGGAGAACTGACTTTTCAGCAACACTTCTGAAGATGAGTGTTTGATTAATCTAGCGATCTCTCTCAGGCCCTAAAAGGAGACTTGAAGACTACCACTTCATGACATCACAAGGTGGAACAGAGCCTTTTAAACCCTCTTTATGGCACCTTAGCAACGCTCTGTTAGCACAAAACTACATTTAAATGAATCTTTCAAATCCACTTTAAAGCTGCACTGTGCAACTTTCTGTAGAGGAAACTCGCCAACATGAAGTTTAAAACCATACTTTGGAACATTCTCTATGGAGGTATACAGGGTTTAAGCCGTACTGTGGGATATTACAGCCAAAGGAACAACATTTCCGTGGAAACAAGCAGAAAGAGGCCCTCCCCCAGGCTAAATACGAGTTAGGTTTGTGGAGATGTGAGTCCGCTCAGAGTAAAGACAATGAGCTGTACATTAAACACGACCAAAATGAAGAAAAAACATGAAAAATGTGACATACTGGGGCTTTACCTGTCAGATTACAGACGTGTGGAGCTGGTTTATGCGTCATATCTGTGATTCTGGATCTAACCTCATCAAAGTAAAACTGGGTCAAAGGTCAGGGGCTTCTGTCAGTTTAAATAAACAAAAGTCACATGATTTTTTTGTTCAGCTCCAAAGACACGGCCGATCTCTAATCCCAGAGCATCTTTCAAACTCCTCAGAAATGAAAATAAAATACTACACAAGAGAAACAAAAGTACAAAACTAAACCGTAAACTATAACTGTATTATCCAGTTTAATCCGGGGCATCTGGAGCGCTGCGTTCAAACAGTGAAGCCACGTCCCTCGCGGCGCACACCCGCTAATGCTAACAGACAGATCCTCGTTAGCATGGTAGTGCTAGCTCGGGGCGCGGGTCTATTGTTAGCGATATCACGGCCCAAAGGGAGCGGTTATTTCAGGGCCAGCGGAGGGGACGTGTTGTTAGCATGTTAGCATTAGCCTGGGGACAACAGCGAGGACAGAGAGACGAGGTGACCGCTGTGCCGCCGAGCAATGCACGCTCTGGGACCAGGACCAAACCAGCAACTCAACGCTCCACCGCAGACATGAACACGCTGCTGTCTAAGCAGTAAAAGTAATAAAGTAATAAAGTACTGTACTAGATATTTGTAGTTTACTTAAGAACATTTAAAACTAGAAACTTTCACGTTTTAAACAAAATGCAAAATACTTTTACTTTTTACTCTTTAAGTATATTTTCATTTTTCATGTGATACTTTTACTGTAGTATTTTTCTGCTCCGGCGTCTGTACTTTTACTCAAGTATCTGTTTTTGTTGTGACACATTATGTTTGTGTCTTTATCAGTTTTTGTTTTATCGTGTTTTATTTGTCTGGTGTTTCCTGATCAAACCGTTTCAGTTTCAGAGCAGCTTCACTTTTCGTTTCTTTCTTGTGACATCAGACGCTTCGTTTCTAAAGACTCAGGGAATCGGAATCGGTTTTGAGTTTGAAAATCGAGTCTTTTTCTTGATATTGAAATCCAGTTTGAATCGTTTTAGTATCGATATTTAAGTATCTGATCATCAGTACTTTAGACAGTCCTCCTCACGTCGAGTGTGAAGTACTGGGAAGTACTATGAAGTACTGTGAAATACTGTGAAATACTGTGAAATACTGTGAAGTACTATGATGAAATGTGTAATGAAAGGAGAAGTGTAAAAACAATGCAGTGTTTTTATATTGTTAAACCTGTCCCCTTCTCCTCTCTCTCCTCCCCCTCTCCTCTCTCTCCTCTCCTCCCCCTCTCCTCTCTCCTCCCTCTCTCCTCTCTCCCCTCTCTCCTCTCCTCCCCCTCTCCTCCTCTCTCTCCTCCCCCTCTCCTCTCTCTCCTCTCCTCCCCCTCTCCTCTCTCCTCCCTCTCTCCTCTCTCCCCTCTCTCCTCTCCTCTCTCCTCTCCTCCTCTCTCTCCTCCCCCTCTCTCCTCCTCTCCTCC